>NC_092112.1:31878035-31895535 GCF_045679555.1 Salvelinus alpinus
TACCTTTCGAAATACCTACTGAAAAACATGACATCGTTTTTGCAAACCATATAATAGTTATGTTGTCATGTCTATCGATAACCTACAGTAGGCTACATTTCATGCTCTTCAAGTCATAGTTTTATAATTTCCAGTCTCTACTCCAGCTGACCCAACAACAGCACTAATCACAGTAACCAGTTAGGGCTGTCCAATGAGATAAAGCAGTTCATCCCACAACACAGCTCATCACAATTACCAGCAAATACAATCAAGTACCTGTGAATAGAGTTTGTTCTGAACTCATCACACATTTGTCACAATCTCTCGGTCTCTCTGTCACTCTCTCACTCTGCTTTAGACTCTACGACACCTGAGGCCAACACTACAGAACAAAGTACTACAGTTGATCCCACAACACAACTGATCACAGTTACTAGTAAGTATCATCAAGTTGTCGAGAACAAAGCTTGTCTGAAACAGAGTTTACCACCAAAGCATGTAACACTCAATCACTATCCCACTGGGCACAAACTGGTTGAATAAACATTATATCAAAGTAATATGTCAACGTATTGTGATGTGGAATCTACGTGGAAAATACATTGGATTTGAAAAAGTCATCAACGTAAAATGTTGTTTTTTGGGAGAAATGTCAACCACAGGCTTATGTCATCATGGTAACCAAATTTCAACATAGTCAAACCTTGTCTAAAATATGTTGAATTTATACCTTTAAAACAATGTCAGATCTTCAAGGTTATATCCATTATCAGAAAAAAATAACAATTCGGTGGACAGTACCTCCTACTGGAGTATTGATCTATCTTCAATTACCCTTTGGTGACCAGTGGGGTATCACAGTGCTTAATCCAAAAGCAGAACCAAATGACCTGGGTTGCATTTGAGATTACATTAAAATTGGCCTACATGGTGCAAGAGATCAATGACGTTCGAGATCCTGCACAGATTATTACAACAATTGTGAAGATCTCCACAGACCTGTACTTATGCCTGCTATCTTGAACATGCATGTTTTATATGATTACACAAGAAGAAATGTACAGTTACAGGAACCTCAACATGTGGCCACGGATGTGTTACTAATTTTAAGGTTGACTTTTCCATTCTTTAACGTTTATTTTGGTTGAGTTGGAGATGTGAATCCAACATCACTTGTTAACTTGTCAACAAGCTAATAGGATACTTATTGTATTTCAAAAGTGATATTGAATTATGTTTGGTTGTTGATGCAACCAAATATCAACATTTGAAGGAGATTTGTCTTCTTCTTGGATAGTTCTATTCATGCCACTGACTTAGTCTGGCTTGAATTCCAGTTTGTCTACAAATTAATAATTGATTTGTTGTATTCATGTCTCCATCTCAACAAAAAATTTAAGTTAAAGAATAGTACTACATCAAATCAAAATGTATGCAAAGTGCATTTAACTTTTGATTTGATTTAGTCCTACTCTTTAACTTCCAGAGCTTGATCAACTTCTCAACCAAATATTTCCCAATTATCCACGTTGAAATGACGTGGTGTGCCCACTGGGATGTTACTTCCATGCTATAGACTCTACAACAACTGCACCCAAAACAGAACAAAGTACTACAGTTGACCTCACAACACAACTGACCACAGTTACCAGCGTGTGTATGCTAATATGTTTCAGTTCAGAACGATGTTGCGATAACGTGTCACTATCTGCTACAACAGAGCTGACAGCAGTGAACAGTATTCTAATTAAGCAATAATGTCCGAGGAGGTGTGGTATATGGTCAATATACCACAGCTAAGGGCTGTTCTTAGCACGACGCGACGTGAGTAACTGTATACAGCCCTTAGCCGTGGTATATTGGCAATATACCACAAACACCAGAGGTGCCTTAGTTCTATTATAAACTGGTTACCAACGTAATTAGAGCAGTAAAAATAAATATTTTGTCATACCCGTGTTATACGGTCTGATATTCCATGGCTTTCAGCCAGTTAACATTCAAGGCTCGAACCACCCCATTTATAAGGGGGTGGGGCCAGAAACTACACCCCCCCCCCCCGGGCCTTATTAGTTGTGCTTCTAAAGGCTAGATAATCCCTCCACCTGACAGGTGTGGCAAGCTGATTAAACAGCATGATTATTACACAGGTTGCACCTTGTGCTGGGGACAATAAAAGACCACTCTAAAATGTGCAGTTTTGTCACACAACACAATGCCACAGATGTCTCAAGTTTTGAGGGAGTTTGCAATTGGCATGCTGACTGCAGGGAAGTCCACCAGAGCTGTTGCCAGAGAATTGAATGTTAATTTCTCTACCATAAGCCGCCTCCAACGTCGTTTTAGAGAATTTGGCAGTACATCCAACCGGCCTCACAACCTGCAGGCTACGTATAACCTCGCCAGCCTAGGACCTCCACATCTGGCTTCTTCATCTGCGGGATCGTCTGAGACCAGCCACCTGGACAGCTGATGAAACTGAGTATTTCTGTCTGTATTAAATCCATTTTGTGGGAATTTATTTTTCCTGAATGTTCTCTCAGGCCCACACAAGGCTGCGGTCCTGCCCAGTCATGTGAAATCCATAGCTTAGGGCCCAATTAATTTATTTCAATTGACCGATAATATGAACTGTGACTCAGTAAAATGTTTGAAATTGTTGCATGTTGCGTTTATATTTTTGTTCAGTATATGTTTTGAGGTTGGACTTTAGCACTTGTAGCACGTTAGCACTTAGGGTGCACCGGTTGGTGTCACCTCATTAGTCAGTATGTGTTCCATCTCTGCTGGGTTGTCCGTCTCGTTAGTCAGAAGGATGTTTAACCTGTTGTCACGCCCTGACCTTAGAGAGCCTTTTTATTTCTCTATTTGGTGAGGTCAAGGTGTGATTTGGGTGGGAATTCTAGTTTGTCTGTTTCTTTGTTGGCCGGGTATGGTTCCCAATCAGAGGCAGCTGTCTATCGTTGTCTCTGATTGGGAATCATACTTAGGCAGCCTTTTAACCACCTGTGTTTGTGGGTAATTATTATTTTCTGTGTGTGTTTGTGTGCGCCACGGTTGCGTCACCTTCGGTTTCTGTTTACCTGTTTTTTTGTGAAGGTTTCACTTTATTAAAGATGTGGAATTACAAGCTGCGCCTTGGCTCATCTATGACAGGGAGTTTGAAGACAGTGATCGTGACAGAATTACCCACCACCAGAAGACCAAGCAGCGTGCGCCATCTTGGAGGACGAGCTGGACCGGGAGGAGATTATGGCAGGGGACAAGACCCGGTCACGGAAGCCCGAGAGGCAGCGCCAAAAGAAATTGGGAGGGGGCACACGGGGAGATTGGCGGAGTCAGGGTTTAGACCTGAGCCAACTCCCCGTGCTTACCGTGTGGAGCATGTGACCGGTCAGGCACCGTGTTATGCGGTGATGCGCACTGTGTCTCCAGTGAGCATTCACAGGCCGGTGCGCTCTGTGCCGGTGCCCCGCATTTGCCGGGCAGAAGTGGGCATCCAGCCAGGACGGGTTGTGCCAGCTCTACGCTCGAGACCTCTAGTGCGCCTCCACGGCCCAGTGTATCCGGTGCCTGCTCCACGCACCAGGCTTCCAGTGCATCTCCCCAGTCCGGTGAGACCTGTTCCGGCTCCACGTGCCAGGCCTCCAGTGTGTCTCCCCAGCCTGGTAAGCCCTGTGGCAGTTCCACGCACCAGGCTGCCAGTATGTCTCCTCAGTCCGGTGAGACCTGTTCCGGCTCCACGTACGAAGCCTCCAGTGATGATCCATGGTCCGGAGCCTGTAGTGATGATCCATGGCACGAAGCCTCCAGTGATAACCCATGGCCCGGAGCCTGCAGTGAACATCCATGGCCCGGAGCCTGCAGTGAACATCCAGGGCACGAAGCCTCCAACGACAATCCATGGCCCGGAGCCTGTAGCGACGATCCATGGCACGGAGCCTGCAGCGACTGTCCCCTGTCCGGAGCCTGCAGCGACGGTCCCCAGTCCGGAGCCTCCAGCGACGGTCCCCAGTCCGGAGCCTCCAGCGTCGGTCCCCAGTCCGGAGCCTCCAGCGTCGGTCCCCAGTCCGGAGCCTCCAGAGAAGGTCCCCAGTCCGGAGCCTCCAGCGACGGTCCCCAGTCCGGAGCCTCCAGCGACGGTCTCCAGTCCGGAGCCTGCAGCGACGGTCTCCAGTCCGGAGCCTCCAGCGACGGTCACCAGTCCGGAGCCTCCAGCGACGGTCCCCAGTCCGGAGCCTCCAGCGACAGTCCCCAGTCCGGAGCCTCCAGCGACAGTCCCCAGTCCGGAGCCTCCAGCGACGGTCCGCAGTCCGGAGCCTCCAGCGACGGTCCGCAGTCCGGAGTCTCCAGCGACGGTCCGCAGTCCGGAGTCTCCAGCGGCGGTATAGAGCCTACCGCGGGGGTTCCCAATCCAGAGCCTCCGGCGATGATCCACGGTCCGGCTCCTCCGGCGACGATACACGGTCCGGTTCCACGGAAGCAGAGGGATCAGCGTGCGGAGCGGGGGCTACGTCCCGAACCGGAGCCGCCACCGAGGATAGATGCCCACCCGGGCCCTCCCCTATAGAGTCAGGTTTTGCGGCCAGAGTCTGCACCTTTGCGGGGGGGTACTGTCACGCCCTGACCTTAGAGAGCCTTTTTATTTCTCTATTTGGTTAGGTCAGGGTGTGATTTGGGTGGGAATTCTAGTTTGTCTGTTTCTTTGTTGGCCGGGTATGGTTCCCAATCAGAGGCAGCTGTCTATCGTTGTCTCTGATTGGGAATCATACTTAGGCAGCCTTTTAACCACCTGTGTTTGTGGGTAATTATTATTTTCTGTGTGTGTTTGTGTGCGCCACGGTTGCGTCACCTTCGGTTTCTGTTTACCTGTTTTTTTGTGAAGGTTTCACTTTATTAAAGATGTGGAATTACAAGCTGCACCTTGGCTCATCTATGACAGGGAGTTTGAAGACAGTGATCGTGACACCTGTGTTGGCACAGGTGATATCTAAGAGTGGCTGGCCCAGTGCTCCAGTTGTGCAGTCGTAAGACCTTTAGTTGACTTCCTATTTTGATTTCTAGACATACAATCATTTGTCTGATCTTCCCTGTTTTCGTTTTGCTCCACTTTTTGGTTTGCTTACTGTCTTAAAGTTTGATGTGGGTTTTTCTTTTGTTTGCCTGTTCTTGAGCAAATTTAGTGAGCGCTCATGGTCGGTGTCTTTTAGGTTTCAGTTGTTGTTGCTAGTCAACTTTCAGGGGACACCCCCATGAGTGTCTTTCAGAACCCCTCTTAAAACCCCACCATATTATTTTGGGTTGTTGTCAGTGACTCTTTGTTAGTTCCCCCTTCTGTTTGAGCAACATTATTTGGTTTTCTTGTCGGAGGAACGTATCATAATGGGGAGCTCTTCCGGGATTTTGTTTCCCATGAGTATGGTAGTCACTCTAGTCACCTACTCTGACGCTCTAATGTGCCCAGATATTTGAGTGTTCAAAATACACTTTTGTGGTAGAGTTTCCGTACCTGACATCCACCTTGAGGGGTTATAAGGGATGGTGGAATCATTTTGAAAGTTGCATAAACACACAGACTTATAAAAAAAAGCCTGGACTTTAAGCTGGAAACATTTGTGGAAAACCCTACATGGGAGATGCTAGATAAACGTACAAAGGTGAATCTGTGTAAAGCGTTATGACATCAAAAGGTGTATTTGGCGATCCAAAAGCATTAGTCAAAGATTTGATAGTTGCTGTTTTGGTGGAGGAGGAAATCCTCTCGGAGAGAGGGGCTGATGAAAGGGGTGCTACGTGTAGTAGAGCACATCCTGTAGACGTGCAACTATGGTTGTTAGAACTAAAGGCAAAGTTGGAGCAACAAAATGTTTAGCTTGAACAACAGATATTAGTGTAAGGACCGACGCCGGAGATACGTGGAGTTGACATTAATTATGAACAGACAAAGAGCAAGACAGAAACAGCGTCAGCACACAGATACACAATGACAAACAATGCAGCAGCAGGGAACAGAGATGGGGAACTGACAAATATAGGGGAGGTAATAAACAGGTGATTGAGTCCAGGTGAGTCCAATAATAGGCTGATGTGCGTGACGGGGAAAGGCAGGTGTGCATACTGATGGTGGCAGGAGTGCGTAATGCGGGGGAGCGGGAGCAGACGTGACAGTACCCCCCCCCTCTAGGGGCGCCCCCACCTTCCCAACTGGGCAAGCCTGACGGGCTGGGCGAGGCACGGGCGCTGGACAAACCGTCTGGGGGTAAAATCCAGACAAACCAGTAGGGGCGTGGGAGCCTGGCGAACCGGCTGAGGCGTGGGAGCCTGGCGACACGGTTGAGGCGTGACAGCCTGAGGATCCCGCTGGGCCATGGGAGCCAGATGAGCCGGCTGAAGCGTAGACGCCTGGTGAGCCGGCTAAGGCATAAAACCTTGGCAATCCGGCTGAGGCCTGACGTGGGATGGGCACCTTCCGAGCCAACCGGGGCAAGAAACCTCTCGAGCCCGCTAGGGCATGACAGCCCGACGAGCTGGCTTAGGCAACCCTGGTTCCATCGGTGGCGGCCCCGGACCCGACGTCACCACCAACTAGAAAGCCAGCACTCCCCGATGCTTAGTTTGATGCGCTGCATTCTGTAAGGACCAACACCGGAGATGAGAGGCAGGTACGGGGAGTTGACATTTAATTGTGAACAGACAAAGAGCAAGGCAGAAACAGCGTCAGAACACAGATACACAATGACAAACAATGCAGCAGCTGGGAACAGAGATGGGAAACTGAGTCAGGGTGAGTCCAATAATACGCTGATGCGCGTGACGGAGAAAGGCAGGTGTGCATACTGATGGTGGCAGGAGTGCGTAATGCTGGGGAGCCTGGCGCCTTCGAGCGCCAGGGAGGGGGAGCGGGAGTAGGTGTGACAATTAGAGCTTGAGCACAAGGAAAAGGAAAGAGAACTTGATGAGAGATTGGAACAACAGGGAATGACAAGATGAGTGTGCAGCCAAACAACAAGAGCAAGAACGTGAACATGCAGCCAGACAACAAGAACAGGAATGTGAGCATGTCGTTCGACTAAGAGAGATAGATCTGGAAACACTCTGAATCTAGTAAGGCCATCCTGCACCCTCAACAGTTTGATCTTGGTTGGAATAGCCAACTTGTACCGCCTTTTAACAAAAAAGAGGTGGAAGTATATTTTACTCTGTTTGAGCGGATTGCCGCAAGATATTTGGTCACTGTTTCTCCAAAGTGTTCTTGTGGTAAAAGCTCAGAAAGTGTTCAACGCTTTATCTCTTGGCCAGAGTTCAGATTAGGACACTGTTAAAGCTGCTATCCTTTGGGCTTATGAGTTGGTCCCAGAGGCATACAGACAACAGTTCCGTAAATTATGAAAGACAGAATCACAAAGCCATGTTGAGTTCGAAAGGGAACAGGCATGTCTTTTTGATCGGTGGTGTGGTTTTCAAGAGGTCATGGGCCTTGTGGATTTAAAGACACTCATACTTCTCGAGCAGTTCAAGAATTGTCTTCACGAAAGGGTTGCCACCTGAGAGAGAGAAAAAGCTGTGTCTTCTTGTGGGAGCACTCCAGCCCATTATGTCTTTGGTTGGGACTGGTGTATCTCCTAAACAAGATTTTGGATCAGATGTGTATGAACCCTTTGATTCAGACAGGTTCGTCTCTGCAGAGTGGCAAGCAACCGGTGAAGATTCTGCGAGACACTGGGGCAGCCCAATCATTCATTTTGAAGGGTGTTTTGTCTTTGTCTGACACTTCAGCAAGTGGTTACAGTGTGTTAGTACAAGGTGTGGAGATGGGTTGCATGAAAGTTCCTTTGTATAATGTGGAACTGAAGTCTGATCTTATTTCTGGTTCCGTTGTCATTGGAGTGAGGCCTAGCCTACTGGTGATGGGGATCTCATTCATTTTGGAAAATTATTTGGCTGGAGGGAAGGTTGTGCCAAATCCTGTCGTTTGTAAGGAACAAAGTGTAGAGGAACCTGATGGGCTATCAGAAGAGTACCCTATAGTGTTCCCAGCATGTGCCGTTACATGTGCTATGTTTAAGAAAGTTTCCGGCAGAAAGTCTAGTGTTGAGGAGGATGTCAGTGATTCCACCCTAGTTGAGATGTCTGAGATGTTTATGGGTGATCCTGACTTGTGAAACCTCCTGAGTTGAACTCTCTCTTGAAAACCCCAAAGGTGAGCGAGTTTGTAGGACGGCTTAAGGAAGAGAGGGTCCGTACAGTTGACACTTCGATATTTAGGAAGCAGCTGATTGCTGAACAGAGTAAGGATATTTCCCTCTCCCCTCTTTTTGCTGAGATATGTCCAGAGGAGGAGTTTGATGAAGTTTGTGGGGTTACTTTGACAGAGATGGTATTCTAATGAGGAAATGGTTCCCACGCCACTTCTGGGCAAGACGATTGTCCCTGTGTATCTCAAATTGTTGTCCCAGTTGCGCTTCGACAAGAGATACTGAGTTGGCTCACGGGGGTAGTATGGCAGACCATTTTTGAGTCAACAAGACATATGACCGGACCTTGCGTAACTTCTTCTGACCTGGTCTGAAACAGGATGTTGTGTCTTACTGTAAATCCTGTCACGTTTGCCAGAGGGCAGGTAAACTGAACCAAGCTGTACCAGTTGCACCTTTGCAGCCTATTCCTGCTTTTGTCAAACCTTTCTGCAGAGTTCCGGTAGGACTGTGTTGGTCCTTTGCCAAGGGTGATAACCAGTTTCCCTTAACCATCACTTTTGATGTGGGTGACCAAGTCCTGGTTTTGTTGCCCAATCAAGCAACATGCCTATCGAGTATATTCTGAACAGAGAGAGAAACTCCAGTGAGGTGGAGTTCATGCTTGAGCACGGCATTGCACAACATGGCAACAGTCCGTGGAATCGCCCTGTATATTAGTACCTAAGGCAGATGGATCTTTGCAGTCTTGTTCTGATTTTCAGAATCTCAATGCCGTTACTAAGTCGAACTTATACCCTGTGCCCAACGTCGACGACGATTGTGTGGACTGGGTTGGCACTGCTAAGTACAATGCTGATATGTATGACGATAACATATTGAGCACCCTGTGGGGTACTTTTCAAAGAAATTGGCCTCATATCAAAAACAGTACTCGAGAAGGAGACGCTTGCTTAGATACTGGCTCTTCAGCACTTCAAGGTTTATGTATCGGTCTCTACACCTCTGGTAACCCTCTCCTTTTCCTGCTAAAGACTAGCTCCATGAACCGCCAACTCCTCCGCTGGAACCGACAGTGTGTAGCTCTGGCTCACAATTTATTTTTACTGCACGTTTTACCGTTTTGGAGATGAAGGGGGACGAGAGATATATAGAAACTAACGTGCGTTTTAGGCAACCCAAAAGAAAATGCATTTGGAAAGTATTCAGAACCCTGGACTTTTTCCACATTTTGTTACATTACAGCTGTATTATAAAATTGATTACACAGTTTTTTCCCCCTCATCAATCTACACACAATACCCCATAATGACAAAACAAAATAGGTTACATTTTGTTTTGCAAATGTATAAAAAAACTAAAAACTGACATATGACATTTACATAAGCATTCAGACCCTATACTCAGTACTTTGTTGAAGCACCTTTGGCAGAGATTACAGCCTCGAGTCTTCTGGGCATGATGCTACAAGCTTCGCACTCCTGTATTTGGGGAGTTTCTCCCATTCTTCTCTGATGATCCTCTCAAGCTCTGTCAAGTTGGATATTGAGCGTTGCTGCACAGCTATTTTCAGGTCTCTCCAGAGATGTTTGATCATGTTTAAGTCCGGGCTCTGGCTGGACCACTCAAGGACATTCAGAGACTTGTCCTGAAGCCACTCCTGCGTTGTCTTGGCAGTGAGCTTAGGGTCGTTGTCCTGTTAGAAGTTGAACATTCGCCCCAGTCTGAGGTCCTGAGTGCTCTGTAGCAGGTTTTCATCAAGGATCTCTCTGTACTTTGCTCCGTTCATCTTTCCCTCCATCCTGACTAGTCTCCCAGTCCCTGCTGCTGAAAAACATCCCCACAGCATGAGGCTGCCACCACGATGCTTCACTGTAGGGATGGTGTCAGGTTTCTTCCAGACGTGAAGCTTGGCATTCAGGCCAATGAGTTCAAACTTGGTTCCATCAGACCAGAGAATATTGTTTCTAATAGTCTGAGAGTCCTTTAAGTGCCTTCTGGCAAGCTCCAAGTGGGCTGTCATGTGCCTTTTCCTGTGGAGTTGCTTCCGTCTGGTCACTCTACCATAAAGGCCTGATTGGTTGAGCGCTGAACCTTCTGGAAGGTTCTCCCATCTCCACAGAGGATCTCTGGAGCTCTGTCAGAGTGACCATCGGGGTCTTGGCCACCTCACTGACCATGGCTCTTCACCCCCTATTGCTCAGTTTGGCTGGGCGGCCAGCTCTAGGAAGAGTCTTAGTGGGTCCAAACTTTTTCAATTTAAGAATGATAGAGGCCACTGTGTTCTTCGGGACCTTCAATGCTACAGACATCCTGTCTCTATGGACGATTCCTTCGACCTCATGGCTTGGTTTTTGCTCTGACATGCGCTGTCAACTGTGGGACCTTTTATAGACTGGTGTGTGCCTTTCCAAATCATGTCCAATCAATTGAATTTACCACAGGTGGACTCCAATCAAGTTGTAGAAACATCTCAAGGATGATCAATGGAAACAGGATGCACCTGAACTCAATTTCGAGTCTCATAGCAAATGGTCTGAATACTTATATAAATAAAGTATTTCTGTTTTTTATTTTTAATAAACTTGCTTTAATAAAATAAACTTTCTAAAAGCCTGTTTTAGCTTAGTCATTATGATGTATTGTGTGTAGATTGATGTGGAATGTTTGCAAGTTTATTAAAAATAAAAAACAGAAATACATTTCTAATTCGTGATAGTTTGCAGGCCATTTGCTATTAGACTCGAAATTGAGCTCAGGTGCATCCTTTTTCTATTGCTCATCCTTGAGATGTTTCTACAACTTGATTGGAATCCACCTGTGGTAAATTCAATTCAAGCTGTAACGTAACAAAATGTGGAAAAAGTCAAGGGGTCTGAATACTGTTCTGGAGCCTTTTGGTCTCAGACATGGCACTCCGGTAGCAGAGAGAACAGTCTATGACATGGGTGGCTGGAGTTTTTTACATTTTTTTTTCAGTCTTATCCTGGCACAGCCTGGTATAGAGGTCCTGGATGGCAGGGAGTTTGGCCCCAGTGATGTAATGGGCCATGTGCACTACCCTCTGTAGCACCTTGTGGTCTGATGCCGAGCAGTTGCCATACCAAGCGGTGATGCAGCCAGTCAAGATGCTCTCAATGGTGCAGCTATATAACTTTTTGAGGATCTGAGGGCCCATCCCAAATAGTTTCAGCCTCCTGAGGGCGAAGAGGCATTGTCCTGCCCTCTTCACAACTTGGTGTGTTTGGACCATGATAGGTCCTTAGTGATGTGGACACCGGGGAACGTGTAGCTCTCGACCCGCTCCACAACAGCCTAATCGATGTGAATGGAGGTGTGTTCAGCCCTCTGTCTCCTGTAGTCCACAATAAGCTCCTTTTTCTTGCACAAGTTGAGTGAGAGGTGAGTACAGGGGGGGACTGAGCACGCACCCCCTGAGGGGCCCCAGTGTTTAGGGTCAGTGTGGCGATGTGTTGTTGCCTACCCTCACCACCTGGGAGCGGCCTGTCAGGAAGTCAAGGATCCAGTTGCAGAGGAAGGCGTTCAGTCCCAGGGTTCTTAGTTTAGTGATGAGCTTGGAGGGCACTATGGAGTTGAACGCTGAGCTGTAGTCAATGAACAGCAGAGTGATCATATAGTCCTCTGGAACAGCTGGTGCTCTCACGCATGGTCCAGTGTTGCTTGCCTCGAAGAGAGCATAGAAGGCATTTAGCTCGTCGTGTAGGCTCACTTCACTGAGCAGCTCTTGGCCGGGTTTCCCTTTCTAATTTGTGATAGTTTGCAAGCCCTGACACATTCGAGCATCAGAGCCGATGTAGTACAGTTCGGTCTTAGGCCTGTATTAACACGTTGCTTGTTTGATGGTTCGTCACTGGACGCATTAGGATTTCTGATAAGCATCCGGATTAGTGTCCCACTCCTTGAACGCGGAAGTTCAAGCCTTTAGCTCACTGGGGAAGGAGTGGATTTCAAGTTTGATTTGATTTAGTCCTATTCTTTAAATTTGATTTTTGGTTGAGATGGAGCCACGAATCTAACGTATCAATTATTAATTTGTAGACAAACTGGAATTCAAGCCAGACTAAGTCAGTGGCACAAATAGAACTATCTAAGCAGAAGACAAATATCCTTCAAATGTTAATATTTGGTTGTCGACAAGTTAACAAATGATATGTTGGATTAACGTCTCCAACTCAACCAAAATAAAAGTTAAAGAATTGGAATAAGCCAGTGGCTCAGAAGAAGTACATACAGTGTACATCACCTTTAAATGTTGATATTTGTTGCGATGTCAACCAAACACAATTCAATATTACTTTTGTAATACAGTATAGCTTAAAGTTAAGACAATCTTACAAACAAATGTAAAATTCAACCTTAAAATGAGCAGCATATCTATGGCCACATGTTGAGGTTCCTGTAACTGTACATTTCTTCTTGTGTAATCATATAAAACATGCATGCTCAAGATAGCAGGAATAAGTACAGGTCTGTGGAGATCTTCACAATTGCAGTAATAATCTGTGCAGAATATCGAATGACATTGATCTCTTCTACCATATACTGTAGGTTTATGTTTAATGTAATCTCAACTGCAATCCAGGTCATTTGGTTCTGCATTTATATGAAGCACAGTGATAACCCACCGAGCACACTGGTTGAATCAACATTGTTTCCAAGTCATTTCAATGAAATTACGTTGAACCAACATGGAATAGGCATTGAATTGACATCTGTGACCAGTGGGAACACAATAATCTGTTGTATAAATAAACAAAACATTTGAACTTTGCTGTGGTTTTAAATGGTTAAAGCGAAGTGATATACATTTGGGTGACAACTTAACCAAAAATCAGACATTGTTTTTCCATTAGAATTTGGTGGGCTTTAAGATGGTGGAAAGCATAGTGATAACACATTGGAAATTCAACTAACTGTCTTTTTGAGTGGATGAGTATAGGTTGTATTCTCATTAAGCAACATCTCAACCAAATATTACCTAATTATCCATGTTGAAATGACGTGGTGTGCCCAGTGTAAAGTTACTTCCCTGCTGTAGACTCTACAACAACTGCACCCACAACAGAAGAAAGACCTAGAGCTTACCTGACAATACAATTGACCAAAGTTACCAGTATGTGTAGGATAAAATATTTTAGTTCAGAACAAAGTTGCATTAACATGTCACTATCTGTCACAACAGAATTGACAGTGGTGACCAGTAGACTAAGTGCTTATAAAGGCTAGCAAAAAATACTATTAGTTTATATTAATGTGTTTCTACTTTAATGTATCAATGTTGCTTATCTCTTGGTAGGCGTTACTATACCTACAGCCACAACAGAACAAATAACTACAGTTGACCCCACAAAACAATTTACCACAGTTATCAGTAAATACAATCAAGTACTAGTGAAAATAATTTGTTCTGAACTTCAGTGTCACGTTCCTGACCTGTTTTCCTTGTTTTTGTATGTGTTTAGTTGGTCAGGGCGTGAGTTGGGGTGGGCATTCTATGTTATGTGTTTCTATGTTGGGTTAAATGTGTTGCCTGATATGGTTCTCAATTAGAGGCAGGTGTTTGACGTTTCCTCTGATTGAGAACCATATTAAGGTAGGCTGTTCTCACTGTTTGTTTGTGGGTGATTGTTCCTGTGTTTGTGTCTGTATGCACCACATGGGACTGTTTCGTTCGTTCGTTCGTTCGTTCGTTCGTTCGTTCGTTCGTTCGTTCGTTCGTTCGTTCGTTCGTTCGTTCGTTCGTTCGTTCGTTCGTTTGTGTAGTCTGTACCTGTTCGTGCGTTCTTCGTGTATATGTAAGTTCTCAAGTTCAGGTCTGTCTACGTCGTTTTGTACTTTGTGTAAGAGGTTTCGTCTTTCTGTAATAAATCATTATGTCATCTAACAACGCTGCGTTTTGGTCCGACCCTTACTCCTTCTTCTCATCCGAGGAGGAATTAGACGAACGTTACATTCAGTTCTCCACACTTTTGTCAAAATATCTCTCTGTCTGTCTCTAATTTAGACTCTACAACACCTGAGGCCAACACTACAGAACACATAACTACAGTTGACAACACAACACAACTGACCACAGTTACCAGTAAGTATCATCAAGTTCTGGAGAACAAAATGTGTGTTTCTTCCCTGCTGTAGACTCTACAACAACTGCACCCATAACAGGACAAAGTACTACAGCTGACCTCACAACACAATTTACCACAGTTACCAGTAAATAAAATCAAGTACTGGTGAAAATAATTTGTTCAGAATTTCAATTCTTCATAAAATTGTCACAATCTCTCTCTCTTTCTCTCTCTCTCTCTCTCTAATTTAGACTCTACAACACCTGAGGCCAACACTACAGAACAAAGTATTACAGCTGACCTCACAACACAACTGACCACAGTTACCAGTAAGTAAAATCAAGTACTGGTGAAAATAATTTGTTCAGAATTTCAGTTCTTCATAAAATTGTCACAATCTCTCTCTCTTTCTCTCTCTCTCTCTCTCTGTAATTTAGACTCTACAACACCTGAGGCCAACACTACAGAACAAATAACTACAGTTGATCTCACAACACAACTGACCACAGTTACCAGTAAATAAAATCACATTCTAGTGCAAATAATTTGTTCTGAAATTCAGGTCTTCACACTTTTGTCACAATATCTCTGTCTGTCTGCCTGCCTGTCTGTGTCTGTCTGTCTGTCTATCTGTCTGTCTGTTTGTCTCTCTCTTTCTCTCTCTCTCTCTCTAATTTAGACTATACAACACCTGAGGCCAGCACTACAGAACAAATAACTACAGTTGACAACACAACACAACTGACCACAGTTACCAGTAAGTATCATCAAGTTCTGTAGAACAAAATGTGTGTTTCTTCCCTGCTGTAGACTCTACAACAACTGCACCCATAACAGGACAAAGTACTACAGCTGACCTCACAACACAACTGACCACAGTTACCAGTAAATAAAATCAAGTACTGGTGAAAATAATTTGTTCAGAATTTCAGTTCTTCATAAAATTGTCACAATCTCTCTCTCTTTCTCTCTCTCTGCTTTAGACTCTACGACACCTGAGGCCAACACTACAGAACAAAGTACTACAGCTGACCTCACAACACAACTGACCACAGTTACCAGTAAATAAAATCAAGTACTGGTGAAAATAATTTGTTTAGAATTTCAGTTCTTCATAAAATTGTCACAATCTCTCTCTCTTTCTCTTTCTCTCTCTCTCTCTCTCTCTCTCTCTCTCTCTCTCTCTCTCTCTGTAATTTAGACTCTACAACACCTGAGGCCAACACTACAGAACAAAGTACTACAGCTGACACCACAACACAACTGACCACAGTTACCAGTAAATAAAATCAAGAACTGGTGAAAATAATTTGTTCAGAATTTCAGTTCTTCATAAATTTGTCACAATCTCTCTCTCTTTCTCTCTCTCTGCTTTAGACTCTACGACACCTGAGGCCAACACTACAGAACAAAGTACTAAAGTTGATCTCACAACACAACTGACCACAGTTACCAGTAAATAAAATCACGTTCTAGTGCAAATAATTTGTTCTGAAATTCAGGTCTTCACACGTTTGTCACAATATCCGACTGTCTGTCTGTCTGTCTGTCTGTCTGTCTGTCTGTCTGTCTGTCTGTCTGTCTGTCTGTCTGTCTGTCTGTCTGTCTGTCTGTCTGTCTGTCTGTCTGTCTGTCTGTCTGTCTGTCTGTCTGTCTGTCTGTCTGTCTGTCTGTCTGTCTGTCTGTCTGTCTGTCTGTCTGTCTGTCTGTCTGTCTGTCTGTCTGTCTGTCTGTCTCTAATTTAGACTCTACAACACCTGAGGCCAGCACTACAGAACAAATAACTACAGTTGATAACACAACACAACTGACCACAGTTACCAGTAAGTATCATCAAGTTCTGGAGAACAAAATGTGTGTTTCTTCCCTGCTGTAGACTCTACAACAACTGCACCCATAACAGGACAAAGTACTACAGCTGACACCACAACACAACTGACCACAGTTACCAGTAAATAAAATCAAGTACTGGTGAAAATAATTTGTTCAGAATTTCAGTTCTTCATAAAATTGTCACAATCTCTCTCTCTTTCTCTCTCTCTCTCTCTGTAATTTAGACTCTACAACACCTGAGGTCAACACTACAGAACAAAGTACTACAGCTGACACCACAACACAACTGACCACAGTTACCAGTAAATAAAATCAAGTACTGGTGAAAATAATTTGTTCTGAAATTCAGGTCTTCACACTTTTGTCACAATATCTCTCTCTTTCTCTCTCTCTCTCTCTCTCTGTAATTTAGACTCTACAACACCTGAGGCCAACACTACAGAACAAATAACTACAGTTGATCTCACAACACAACTGACCACAGTTACCAGTAAATAAAATCACGTTCTAGTGCAAATAATTTGTTCTGAAATTCAGGTCTTCACACTTTTGTCACAATATCTCTGTCTGTCTGCCTGCCTGTCTGTGTCTGTCTGTCTGTCTATCTGTCTGTCTGTTTGTCTCTCTCTTTCTCTCTCTCTCTCTCTAATTTAGACTCTACAACACCTGAGGCCAGCACTACAGAACAAATAACTACAGTTGACAACACAACACAACTGACCACAGTTACCAGTAAGTATCATCAAGTTCTGTAGAACAAAATGTGTGTTTCTTCCCTGCTGTAGACTCTACAACAACTGCACCCATAACAGGACAAAGTACTACAGCTGACCTCACAACACAACTGACCACAGTTACCAGTAAATAAAATCAAGTACTGGTGAAAATAATTTGTTCAGAATTTCAGTTCTTCATAAATTTGTCACAATCTCTCTCTCTTTCTCTCTCTCTGCTTTAGACTCTACGACACCTGAGGCCAACACTACAGAACAAAGTACTACAGTTGATCTCACAACACAACTGACCACAGTTACCAGTAAATAAAATCACGTTCTAGTGCAAATAATTTGTTCTGAAATTCAGGTCTTCACACGTTTGTCACAATATCTGTCTGTCTGTCTGTCTGTCTGTCTGTCTGTCTGTCTGTCTGTCTGTCTGTCTGTCTGTCTGTCTGTCTGTCTGTCTGTCTGTCTGTCTGTCTGTCTGTCTGTCTGTCTGTCTGTCTGTCTGTCTGTCTGTCTGTCTGTCTGTCTGTCTGTCTGTCTGTCTGTCTCTAATTTAGACTCTACAACACCTGAGGCCAGCACTACAGAACAAATAACTACAGTTGATAACACAACACAACTGACCACAGTTACCAGTAAGTATCATCAAGTTCTGGAGAACAAAATGTGTGTTTCTTCC